>NC_092517.1:18701078-18711078 GCF_047511675.1 Marmota flaviventris
TTTTAAATATATAAATATATTTATAGCTAGGGTCTCGCTGAGTTGCTTAAGGTCTTGCTCAGTTTTTGAGGCTGGCCTCCAAACTGCGATCCTCCTGCCTCAGCCTCCCCAGCCCTGGGATGACATGCGTGCACCATTGCACCCAGCCCAGCCTTGCCTCTTTGACTGAGCCAACCCTGCAGCTCCTTCCCAGGCAGCAACGGGATCCAAACCTCGAGATCTGGATCTCAGCCTCAGTAGTGTCCCTCTAGTTGCTGGACCCCAGCTTGGTGGCTCCCTCCCAGAGCAACAGAGCTGGCGACAACGTGCGCACACACACACTGTGTCTGCCCCTCAGAGGCCCAGGCCCAGCCTGCAGGCCCCTCCGCCTGCCCAGGGTGAGCAGGGTTCCAGGTGGACGGCAGACCACTGCCTCCCAGACCCCACCCAGGACCCCAGCACCCCGCACCTGCGCATGCACCCTGGCCGCCCTGGCCACCGGGATGCCCCGCCCACTTCCTGGCTGGCCCTCACTCACCTAGGGGGTCCGCCTTCCCATCTTTGTCTGGGATGGTGAACACGCCCACGATCTCGTGGCCCTCCTTCCTCAGGTGGCTGTAAACCTCCTGGCCAAACAGGCTTTGTCCAATCACCGCGATCTTCATGGTGGTGGAGGTGGCCCAAGGCACCTGGGAAGGAATCGGGCAGCGGGGTTAGCGGCCGGCCTGGGGGACAGCTCAGGGCACCTGGCCTGCCTGCCTCGGGTGGCCTCTGGGGTCCCACGGACAGCAGGACGACCCGAGCAAACATGCACGTGGGACTCAGGATGTGCGAGATGTCACCTCCAATGCCACAGCAGGTGAGTCAGAGGGGACTGGAGCATTAGGGGACTCCTTCTTGAAGAACCCCCAAATGAGCAAGAAATGCTCAGTGTCGAGTCTCCTAAGACGTATTTGAGCACATTTCTATAATTGACCGGTTCTGTGAGCTCGGTCAAGTCCCATCAAGCCTCAGTTTCCCCATTTGTTATTAAGAAAGATGCCAGCAGAGTGCGGTGACCCACGCCTGTCATCCCGGCAGCTAAAGAGGCTGAGGCAGGAGGATTGAAAGTTGGAGGCCAGCCTCAGCCACTTAGCAAGGCCCTGAGCAACTCAGCGAGACCCTGTCCCTAAATAAAATATAAAAAAGGGTGTTATTCTACATGATGGACAACCAGAAGAATGAGGAATTATACTCCGTTATATATGACATACCAAAGTGCATTCCACTGCGATGTGTAACTAACGAAAACAAATAAACCAATTTAAAAAAAAAAGAATAAATAAAGAAAAGGAAGACCATCAGAGAAGATGAATAGGATCTGGGGTGGGGGGGAGGAGGAGAGCAAAGAGGATAGTTTGTAGGATTGAAATGGAGAAAATGATGTCATATGCATTTATCAATATGTCAGAATGAACTCCACTAGTGGGTATAACTATTAGCACAATTTAAAAGAGAATGAGATCTAATCAGGACCATAGGACGGTCCCTCCTCACCCAAGCCACATGCACCTGTCCCCCCCCCCCCTCACCCAAGCCACGTGCACCTCCCCGCCCCATCGACAGAGCTCCTGGGTCACAGGGGGATGCAGAGAAAGGGAAATGTAAGTGCGACGCTATTGAATAAATCTCTAGGAAAACACAGACGGCAGGCAACTTAGTGAGATCCGGTGCTGGGGGATGTGTAGCTCAGTGACAGGGACACCCCTGGGATGATGAATCCAAATGTGTCAGCTATCAATTCCAACATTCATGGTCTGCGTGTGTGCACCAATTAGAACGGAGAGGCTCTCAAGGCAAATACGTGGGGGAGATATACCATGTTCATGGATAAGGGAGGCTCAACGTTGCTCGGGGGTCGGTTCTTTTCAACTTGGTCTAGAGGTTCAACATGGCGTCTCAAGCAAAATCCCCAGCGACTTTATCTTGTGGACAGCAACGAAATAATTCTAAGGTTTTATGTGGACACAGCAAAGGAAACCACTGAGCGTAAGAAGAGAGAGTCTACAGAAGGGGGAGAAATCCCTCGGCCACTGGCTCTTCAGAGAGGGCGTGAATATCAGAACCTACAGAGAAGTGAGAAAACACAAAAAGCAAAACCCAACACCGCCCCCCCCCCCAAAAAAAAGATAAAAACCATAAATAAACAGGCAAAAGAACTAAACAGACACTTCTCAAAAGAAGAAATGCAAACGGTCAACAAATATATGAAATAATGTTCAGCACCTCTAGCAATTGGGGAAATGCACATCGAAATGAAATGCACATCAAAACTGCACTGAGATTCCACCTCGCTCCAGCCAGAGTGGTCATCATCAAGAATACAAGTGACAAGAAATATTATTGGGACGTGGGGGAAAAAGGCACACTCAGATGTGGCTGTGTGGGACTGCAAACTGGTGCAGCCACTCTGGAAAGCAGGATGGAGATTCCTCAGAAAACTGGGAATGGAACCACCATTTGCTCCAGCTATCCCACGCCTCGTTGGTACCCAAAGGACTTGAAATCGGCACCCTGCAGGGACACAGCCACATCAGTGTTTATAGCAGCTCCATTCACAATAGCTAAGCTGTGGAGCCCACCTGGGTGCCCTCCAACAGATGAATGGATAAAGAAAACGTGGCATGGAATATTACTCAGCCTTAAAGAAGAATGAAATCGTGGCATGTGCCGGCAAATGGGTGGAACTGGAAACTATCATGCTAAGTGAAATCGGCCAGTCCAAAGGTGGAATGTTTTCTCTGATATGTGGGTCTGACACACAATAAGGAGGGTGAAATTAAGGGGTGGGGGGAGAGCTGGGGGGAAAAAGGAGAGGAAATATTATTAAAGTAGGTGAAGTAGATAGAGGGGGAGGGAGGAGAGACAGAAAAAGGGAAGAAGAGCGGAATGAATCTGACCGAACATCCCTACACGCAGTCGAGAATACACCACAGTGAATCCCAACATCAAGCACATCCACCAGACACTAATTTAAAAAAATAAATAAATAAATAAATAAATAAATAAATAACTTTCAGAGAAATCAATAAAATAGAGGAGAAAAGGTCGGGGGAGTGTCAGGAACTGAATCAGAGCAAATCACATTCCATGCTGTTGGGGATTACATCAAAATGTATCCTGATGTTATATATCATTAAAATAATAATAATAATAATAATAATAATAAAAAAAAAAGATTTTGCTATAAACAGGATTACATGCCTGAAATCTCAGCTACTCAGGAGGCTGAGGCAGGAGGATCACAAGTTCAAGGCCAGCCTCAGCAACTTAGGGAGACCCTGTCTCAAAATTAAATAGTAAAGGAAAAAGGGATGTGGATGTAACTCTGCAGTAGAGTGTCCCTAGGTTCAACCCCCAGTTCTGTGATGAAATAAAATAAAATAAAGATACAGTAATCAAGACATCAGCCGGGCATGAGGGTACACTTGTGTAATCCCAGTGGTTTGGGAGGCTGAGACAGGAGGATTCCAAGTTGGAGGCCAGCCTCAGCAACTTAGTGAGGCCCTAAGCAACTTACTGAAATCCTGTCTCTAAATAAAATATAAAAAGGGGCTGGGATGTGGCTCAGTGGTTAAGTGCCCCTGGGCTCAATCCCTGGTACCAAAAAAAATTCATATATTAGAAGATATTATAATATTAGAAAATATTGGAAATAAATATAAAAATTATTATAATATTAGAAAATATTGGAAATAAATATAAAAATTTAGAGAAACAAATATAATTTAAAATATATCAGAAAATATTGGTAAATCTTCATTTTGAATAAGATAATCTTTATTTCAAAAAAAAGAAGAAAATGTTTGTACGGGAGTGTATTTCTCCTACAAAATTGGCAAATACTGAAAATCAGGTACATATCCTGTGTTGGCCAGGTTATGGAAAAATGAACAATCAATATCAAAAAACTGTAAAAAAAAAAAAAAAAGGTTCATCTCTCCTGAGTCAAATTTCACTTCTAAATTATGTGTGAACAAGCAAATGAAAATCCGTGTGCTTCTTTATGGTATGGAGATTCACACTATCTAAGCTGGGTTGTTAGAAATAGCAATAAAAGCCAAACTCCAAGAGGCAGCAAACACTCTGATTTGTGTGTGCATACCTCTGTGTGTGTGTGTGTGTGTGTGTGTGTTGTTTATCTACACTGTAAATACCTGGAAAGATTTACCCTGGAATGTTCAAAGTCCCTGGGCAGAGGTTTTTGGGTTTCAAGGTTTTCCAATGACTGTAATTTTTTTTTTTTTTAACTGAAATACTCCTCTATAGTAAGGTACACGGGCACCCGCTTGTAATCCCAGCAGCTCGGGAGGCTGAGGCAGGAGGATTGCCAGTTGGAGGCCAGCCTTAGCAACTTAGTGAGATCCTAAGCAACTTAGGGAGACCCTGTCTCTAAATAAAATAGAAAAAGGGCTGGGGACGGGGCTCAGGGGTTAAGCACCCCTGGGTTCAATCCCTGGTATCAAAAAAAAATCTTTTATTTGTTTTTTTTTTTTTTTTTTTTACTGTACATCTACTTGTAGAAAAATAAAAGCTCAACACAGACAACCCTTGGGCTGCTGAGAGGCCTCATCAGTTTAAGTTCCTGCAGGGCTATTGTTGAGGTTGAGGGGAGCTCAGTTTGGGGGAGCAGGAGGGTGGGACAAGCTTGGGCTCCAGAAAGGCAGTGTGGGAGGGGGAGGCTGCAGAGCCACCCCAGGGTTTTTAAGGCCCAGGGTCCTTTCCCTACTTGCAGAGGCTGAGGGACAGCTATGGGTGCAGCTGGACATTCAGGGGCTCCGGCCCCCACCTCCCAGTCCAGCCCCCAGTGCCTGCCAGCCCTGGCCACTCTGCAGGGACATCCAGGGGCCATTTCTCCCCGCTGTGGTCTTGCAGCTGCAGTTATGGGCTCAGGGTTCAGCCCAGCAGCCTGGCATTCAGTCAGCTGCCCTCTGGCTGGCCCCAGGCTGACCTCTGTCCTGCAATCAGGTGTTTGTCCTAGCACCCGGCTTTGTCCTTCCCAGAGCTGGTGTTCCCTGGGGGGGGGGGTGGTCGGTCATACTGTAGCCCCAGTCACTCCCACAATCCTGGACACAGGAGACAGGCCAAGGTACAGAGGCCTGTCCCCCTGAGCCTGCAGACTTGAGTTCAACCCCGGGTGAATCATTACCATCCCCGGGGGGCCCCAGAATCCTTGTCTCTGCAAGGGACATCCCGATGTCCTCTGCCAGCATGCTGTGAGAGTGATCTGGCAGGAAGAACAGACCCGACATTCACAGCCTTTGTCACTCTCAAGGCACCCTAGTAGAGAGGCGCTGTTCAATGTCGCCACTCTAGCCCGGCGCAGGGGCACACGCCAGTCATCCCAGCGGCTCCGGAGGCTGAGGCAGGAGGATCGCAAGTTGGAGGCCAGCCTCAGCCACTTAGCGAGGCCCTAAGCCACTCGGGGAGACCCTGTCGCTAAATAAAATATAAAACAGGGCTGGGGATGCGACTCAGGGATTAAGTGTCCTTGGGTTCACTCCCTGGTTTAAAACAAAAAAATCCCGCGCCCCCACATTCAGAGTTTAAGAAACTCCCCCAAAGTCAGGGGAAGTGGGCGGGCAGCTGAAGCCCAGGCCTCTTAACCCCGAGAATCCACTTTCAATTCCATCTCGGTCCCCACCGCCAACCCAGGTGGCAGAGGGCCTGGGGATGCTGGGGACTTGGCTCCGGGGATCACCTGGGGACCTGGGGATCACCTGCTGGGGACCTGGCTCTGGGGATCACCTCGGGGACCACGCTGGGGGTGGGGGGTCCTGGTCCAGCCGCCGCCTCCTCCTTGGACACGCTGGGGAGAGGGGGGCAGGGAGCTGGCGGCCTGCCCAGCCCCTTTTGTCCGGAAAGACCCTCCAATCACAAAAGGCCCTGGTGCCAAGCCCCCCGGTCCGACCAATCAGGGGGGACCTCGCGATCCCGGTGGAGAGGGGAGCCTGGGCAAGTGGACAGCTGCCCAGAAACAGGCTGCCCCCCCCCCCCAGCCTCAGCTTCCTCTTCTGTGAACCCGACACGAACCACCCAGAATGCTGCGCCCTGTCCACCAGCCCGCCCTGTCGCGATCCCCACCTGTCCCCATCCTGTCCCCTGAGGACCCCCTGGTGAGGCTGCGGGCCGGGATTCCCAGCCCTGAGTCCCGGCCAGATGCTCCCCGAGGTCCCGAGTCCCCGAGGTCCCAGGTCCCCGCGGAGCTGGGGACCCCCCTCCCGGAGTGCGTTCCGCCCGCAGAGCGCAGAGCGCAGGGCGCGGGGACTCAGGGGACTCACCGGTGGCTGCAGGTGCACGCGACGCGGGCAGCTGGAACCTGTGGGATCCCTGGTCCTGGGACTGGAGGTGGCGCAGACAGGTTTTGGGCAGCAGGAGGTGGGACCCGCCCCCTCCAGTCCTGAGACACCACGGGGCTGAGAGAGGAGGGGCGCGGGGCGGGCAGAGGACAGAAAGGGAGGGGAGGGAGGGGGAGGGGAGGGACTGTGTGACCCTGGCTGGGCGCTTTGCCCACTCCATTGTCCCCTGCATTCATTAGGATTTAGGACAAGAACTCGTACTGTGGACCCTTGGAGACTCCCCAGGGAGGGAGTAGAGCATTTTCCCAGCGTGTCCTGGGTTCCATCCCCGGGACCCCCAAAAACAACCCAAACAGCAGCAGAAATCACATACATCTGATGCAGAGACACGTAGGTGGCAGGTCCCGGCTCCAGTGTTTATCTCTCCCCCTAGACTGTGATTCTTGGAAGGCAGACAACTTAACAGGTGTATCATTCCCCTGTCCCCAAGATAGCACATAGTAGTTGCTAAACAAATGTTTGTTGAATGACTTAATGCACGTTTTTGCCCGTGCACCAGGATGGGCCTGCAGGATAGAAGTGACACGTCCTTGATAAGTCCTCCAGACTGCATTCAGGTACAGGCTCCCTGTTCTCTGGGTTCCAACCTCCTTCTCTGCTGTCCCTTATATAAACGCCTCTGGGACTCATGAATGTTCCCTGTGCTGATTGACTTCCTCAGACATCAGGAAGTGCCCACTAAAAGCCAGATCTCCAGGGGAACTTTCCTAACCGCAGTCCCCCAGATCCCTCCCATATAGGGCTGCAGAGAGCCTCTAATTGTCCTCCATGACCTCCTCCCCCACCAATGGCAATTTTACCCCCACCTCTGGGGACACTCGACTCCCAGTTCTCCACAAATGCAGCAAGAGAACAAGGACCACTTGGCCTCTGGACTCCCCCACCCTGAGTGTGGGTTTTGTATGCAGAAGGTGCTCAATAAAAACTCGTGGGTTGAAGGACTGAATGTCGGAAGCCTGCAGGGGGGAAAGTGGGGTGTACTGAACCTCAGAAACGGCGGCTTAGAGGCTGCACAACCCCAAGGGTCAGTCCGGAAATCAGAGCGGCAACTGCAGAGGGGGACAGTGGATGTGGGGCTCAGGGTGTCCCAGGTCCCAGTCCACAGACAGCGGCTCCACTCCTGGGCCCAGGGGAGGCAGGACATCATGGAGGAAGAGTGTGGGGAGGGAGCAGCTCCCATGGGGACCAGGGAGCAGGGACTCCACTCTCCAGGGACAAATAGAGACCCCAAGCCACAGCCCCAGGGCCACCTCCTCCCCATACCCCACCAGGGGCCACCAGGGGACCCCCAGGGAGCCATTCCCTGCCAGGGTTCAGGCCTCACACCCCCTCACTCCTCCTCTGGATCTTCCTGCATCACCCCCAAGGGGGCTCTGGGGACACCCCACAGCCACAGCAAAAATGGTGCCCAAAGGCTTCTTCTTGCAGCTTATTCTAAAATATAAAAGAACAAGTAAAAAAAGAAAAAAAGAAAAATACAGTTAAAAACAGGAAACCTTTCATGCTGGTTTTGAAAATTCCCAGCCTCTCCAGAGGACGAATGATGCTAAAATTAACCAGTGGATTCCAGGCAAAGACCCACTAGAGACACGTGTCAGGAAAGGCGGGTGGCAAGAGGAAGCCGAAGACGAGAATGTTCTCAAAAAGAGAACAAAGAGCATTTTGGGGGGTTCTCAAAAAGAGCCAAAGGGCATCCAGTCCAATGACAGAGCTTTCAAAGAAGCTTCAAAGCTTGTCTTCACCAGCAAAAACCCAAGGGCAAGGAAGGCTTGTCCCAGAGACGTGTGGGTTTGATGGTTTTCGGAGGCGTGGACCTTCATGAGATTCATAGAAGACGCACAAGGTTTTTAAAAGAATCGTATTGGCAAGACAACGCCAGCTTGGACTGAAAAGGTCAGGAAAGACCTCCGGATTCCCCCAAAATCTGCTTACAGAAAAGTAGACGGAGAAACGCCATAGTCGAAAACATGGGGTACATTTTAGAGGAGTCCAAATTGTGAATTGTGGAAAATCAATTTCAATTTCAAGTCAGACTGAGTCCTAATCAAGGAACTCCCGGCACCTTCTCAGCAGGATTTTAGAATTGTCATTCACGAGTGACCACTGCCTGGCCCCTGCCCCATCCCATCCACAGCCCCCTCTGAACGGGAGCATCTAGAAAGGTCATCCTCTGGCTGTCCCACTGTGGTATGTCAGGTGGCTGCTGAAGAAAGGCACAGTGATCTCTCTCTCTCTCTCTCTCTCTCTCTCTCTCTCTCTCTCTCTCTCTGTTTTGGGGATTCAACCCAGGGGCGCTTAACCATGGAGCCTGATATCACCAGTCCTTTTTATTTTTATTTTTTTTATTTAGAGACAGGGTCTCACTGAGTTGCTTAGGGCCTCGCCATTTCTGAGGCTGGCCTCCAACTTGCGATCCTCCTGCCTTAGCCTCCCGAGCCGCTGGGATGACAGGCGTGGGCCACCGCACCTGGCTTACAAGTCTCTCTTAAGGTGGCAGCACAAGTGTCCTTGCTGAGTGTAGATGGACAAGCTTTGTTTTCTGTTGGCCCCTCAGTAGCTGGGTCCGGCCATGTCCTTGACCCGGGCCTCGGTTGTGGGTCAGGGCTTCCTGGATGGACGGGTGAGTGGGTGGGTAGGGAGTTGTATAAGCATGATTCAGCTTGTTCTTTGGGAACTCGGTAACTGGGTGCTGTGTGTACCCTGCCGAGGAAACATTAACTTGGTTAGGTCCTTGGCCTTTGGGGACATCAGAGCAGGCAGGTCCAGTGACCCCGGAGATGTGACGGGAGTGTGTCTGGAGGGTGGAGCTGTGGTCTCAGGTTCTCAGCTGTCCTCAGGCCAGAGCCTCTCCGGCCTCAGGTGCAGCCTGGGGTCCCCGTGTCAAATCCAACCCTGGGCTTATTTGGGGCTGAGAGACTTCCTGGCCCTAGATGACCCCTGGGAACCAGGAATTCCTAACCAGGGGGAGATGAACATGCAAGCACCCCAGAAGTCAAAGACAGGAAGTGAGGGGGACCACCCAGGAGGGAGGACGTTGAGAAAGGGGACCCACGGCTGTCATCCCAGCAGCTCGGGAGGCTGAGACAGGAGGATCGCAAGTTGGAGGCCAGCCTCAGCGACTCAGCGAGACCCTGTCTCTAAATAAAATACAGAACAGGGCTGGGGATGGGGCTCAGGGGTCGCTGCTCCTGGGTTCAATCCCTGGTACAAAAAGAAAAAATGAAAAAAAAAAAAAAGGTGAAGGGAGGACTCTCGGACCCCAGACTCTTTTTCTTCCCTTGGTTCTCAGGCTCACTTAGTAAGTACCCTGCTCTACCTGCCACGATGATGGGGCTGTCTCGCCACAGGCCCCAAACGGCAGCACCAACCAAGCAGGACCTGAAACCTCCGACCCTGTGTGAGCCAAGGTAGACCTTTTCTCTTTATACATTGATCATTGGGTTATTTCGTCACAGTGATGGAAAACTAAGACGGCTCCCTCCCTCCTCTGGTCTCCTTCCAGGACTCTGTAACAGCCAAACCCCAGCTGGACACCAGAGGCCAAGGCCTTCCAGGTCACATCCCTAGGCAGCGAGTGGCACGGGGAGGGCAGAGAGTGGACAGAAAGCAGCAGGTGACCTGGT
>NC_092517.1:18713578-18733578 GCF_047511675.1 Marmota flaviventris
CCCCGGGGTGCTGTTGGGTCTCCTGGGGTCCAGCGGCCATGCGTCTGTGCCAGCGGGCTCTGTGTGGAGGCCCTGGTCATGGAGCAGGCCCTGGGGCAGGGTCGGTGCTTGGGTTTATCCGAGGTTGGAAATTCGCCCAGAGAGTTTCAGTGAGAGTCCGGAGGCCGCTGTCCTCTGTGACGTCTGAGTGACCTGGGCCAATGCCCATGTAGGGACATCACAGGCGTCCCTGGTCCCTTGAAGGCCAGTGAGTGGTCAGCTGAAGCCGATGAACCTCATCCTGATGGAGGGCACGTGGGCAGAGCGCCAGAGGCCGGTGCCTGAATTGGTGGCTTGGGAAGCGGAGCCCACGATGACATTCCCGAGGGTCACCAGGAGTTTACCCTGCGAGGGCCCCTTGGAGGCTAGGACGGGAAGGACACCCCTGTGTGATCTCCGTTCCCTGTCATTGGTGTTGGCCTGTTCCCTGGGCCAGCACCCGGGCTCTGTAATTGCTGGAGACTTCGACTTTATTTTCCAAATTACGTTTTTAAAAATTAATTATGTCCCCTGTGAAAAGCCATGTCCCTGTTAGCTTTGGATATATTAATTTATTCCTTTATTTGGCTATTTATCTGCAGAGGTAGGGATCAAACCAAAGGCCTCGCACACGCTGGGCAAATACTCTGTCCTGGTGTGGCTGTGAGGTGTCCCCAAAGCTCCGTAGTCACCATGAGCCGAGCACAGGGGTGCACACCTGTCATCCCAGCAGCTCCGGAGGCCGAGGCAGGAGGATCGCAGGTTGGAGGCCAGCCTCAGCCACATGGCCCTAAGCAAATTAGTGAGACCCTGTCTGTTGTGGTTAGGATGTGAGGTGTCCCCAGAGTCCCCGTGGGAGGTGACACAGGAAGGTCCAGAGGAGGAGTGAGGGGTGTGAGGCCTGAACCCTGGCAGTGAATGGCTCCCTGGGGTCCCCTGGTGGCCCCTGGAGGCAGGTGGATGTGGGGGAGGAGGTGGCCCTGGGGCTGTGGCTTGGGGTCTCTATTTGTCCCTGGAGAGTGGCGTCCCTGCTCCCTGGTCCCCATGGGAGCTGCTCCCTCCCCACACTCTTCCTCCATGATGTCCTGCCTCCCCTCGGCCCAGGAGTGGAGCTGCCATCTGTGGACTGGGACCTGGGACACCCTGAGCCCCACGTCCACTGTCCCCCTGTGCAGTTGTGCTGGAGGGTCCTTGAGTCACAGCAGGAGAAAAGCTGACTTTGTCCCTAAGACTTAACTCCAGCCCAGTCCCCTCTCTCAGGATTTTTACCCCAGAGAAACAGACCCTCTGTCCACACAAAGGGTCACTCAGGGTTCACAGGGGTCATTCGTCACGGCCAAGAAATGAGCCCGACTCAGATGGCCACGGGAGGAAGGATCTCAAAGTGGGACGCATTTATATAAATGTGACTTATCCAGAAAAAGTCACCATCAGAGCCACGTCCTAGACTCAGGGAAAGAGGCCACATTCCACAGAGCTGGGGCCGTGGGTGTCCTTGTGCAAGATGTTTGTGACCAGCCGCTCTGTGGTGACAAAGGTCAACTGCGGTTGACAGGACAGTGGTGACAGCTCCTGTGTACTGAAAAGTGTCACCTGGCTGGCCACTGTCAAAAGTCACTAAACTGTGAGACAGTTTGGATCCCGAGGCCTGTGTGTCGAAGGCTGGGTCACCAGCTCTGTGCTGCTGGACGTGGTGGGACCCTCAAGAGGTGTGGCCCCATAGGAGGCCTTCAGGTCCCTGGGGTGGGCCCTTGAGGGGAGCTGGGGGACCCCAGCCCCCTGCCTTTCAATCTCCAGCCGTGAAGCAAGTGGATTTGCCCCTGCGTTTCCACCACGGTCACCTGCCAAAGCCCCAGAGCAATGGGGTCAATACACCTTGGACTGAGCTCAGGGCACAGTGACACACACCTGTAATTCCAGAGGCTCAGGAGGCTGAGGCACGAGGATCCCAAGTTGGAGGCCAACCTCAGCCACTTAGTGAGGCCCTAAACAACTTATGGAGACCCTGTCTCTAAATAAAATATAAAAAGGGCTCAGGGGACGGGGCTCAGGGATTAAACACCCCTTGGTTCAATCCACGGTATCAAAAGAGAAAAGTGGGGGGAATGTGTTATATACACCGAAAGGAGTATTATTCAGCGATGAAAAAGAATGAAATCGTGTCATTTGTGGTAAAATGGGTGAAAGTGGAGATCACCATGAAAAGCAAAGAAAACCAGACTCAGAAAGAAAAAAGAGAAAGGAGACTTTCAGGGAGGGAGTCAGGGAAAGGAAAAGGGAGAAGCAGGGAGGAGGGATATGATCAGAGTCTCCAGGTCCCTGTATTCCCTGTCACAGTGACTGCCTCATGTTGTGTCATCTGCCCTAACCACCATGACACAGCCGTCCACACAGGGGACTCTCCGTCTCTCCCCTCAAGGAGACTTCTTGGCACACCTGAGTCTTTGACAGCAGTGACTTTGTCGTCATTGGTCCCCCAGCCAGCTGCCCAGGTCCCCAGCCCCCCCCCACGTCCCTCTACACGACTTCCCAGAGTCCTTCCTCTTAACTCCAGGTCACCTGCCACCTGGGGCCTCCTGGAAACGCCCGGGACACACCGCCCATGCGCGGTAGAGTATTTTCAAGCAAAACCCAGACGTGGGAACAGTCGTTCTGTAGACCTTTAGGGTGTATCCCGCCATGACGTCCCGGCCGCCATGACGTCCCGGCCGCCATGACGTCCCGGCCGCCATGACGTCCCGGCCGCCATGACGTCCCGGCCGCCATGACGTCCCGGCCGCCATGACGTCCCGGCCGCCATGACGTCCCGGCCGCCATGACGTCCCGGCCGCCATGACGTCCCGGCCGCCATGACGTCCCGGCCGCCATGACGTCCCGGCCGCCATGACGTCCCGGCCGCCATGACGTCCCGGCCGCCATGACGTCCCGGCCGCCATGACGTCCCGGCCGCCATGACGTCCCGGCCGCCATGACGTCCCGGCCGCCATGACGTCCCGGCCGCCATGACGTCCCGGCCGCCATGACGTCCCGGCCGCCATGACGTCCCGGCCGCCATGACGTCCCGGCCGCCATGACGTCCCGGCCGCCATGACGTCCCCGTATCCCGGAAGTCCACTGGTGCTGGCCCCTTCATTGTCACACACGGCAGCTCCAGGCTTCCTCAGTGTCCCCTGCCCCGGTGGCTCAGCCCCCTCAGCCCCTGCACTGGTCTCGGGTCCAGTCAGGGTCGTGGTCACCTTCTGGGCTGCTGGCGGTGGCCCCTCTCAGGCTGGGGCAGGACTCTCCTCCTTTGGGGTGGGGCACTGTCCCCACGTCGCCTGTCTGGGCCGCTGTGGGCAGCTGGTCACTGATGTAGGGCACGGCCAGGGGCCAGCCAAGGGTCCCCAAGTCCCTCCGTGGGAGAGTCGCCCTGGAGAGCGGGGACCGGGACGAGGGAGCCTGTCGGTCACTGAGACGTGACGTGTGTCACCGCAGTGCTACGTCGCCTGTCCTCACTGAGGGACTTGGGAGGGTCCAAGGCCCAGGCCCAGCCGTGGGCGGCCGCTGTGCCCGGGAGGAGGACATGGTCAGAGAGATGGCCAGGGACCGTCCGCACTGCGTGGGCCTCTTCCAGCACCTGGCCTCCAGCGGACGGAGGCCATCGTCTCTGTGCAGGGTCCGGGTGACAGAAGGACCAGGCAGGGGCTGAGGAGGGACACCAGGGTGGCAGGTTCCAGCCCGGCTGGGCCCACAGTGGTCAAAGACCTGCAGCAAACTAGGAGCTGGGCATCAGGATCCTGGAGTCCCTGTGTCCCCCAGCCACCTGCCCCAGGTTCCCCCAACCAGCTGCCCCAGGTCTCCAGCTACCTGCCCCCAGGTCCCCCCAACCAGCTGCCCCAGGTCCCCAGCCAGCAGCCCCAGGTCTCCAGCTACCTGCCCCCAGGTCCCCCCAGCCACCTGCCCCAGGCCCCCCAGCCCACTGCCCCAGGTCCCCAGCCAGCTGCCCCTGGTCCCCCCAGCCACCTGCCCCAGGTCCCCCCAACCAGCTGCCCCAGGTCTCCAGCTACCTGCCCCCAGGTCCCCCCAACCAGCTGCCCCAGGTCCCCAGCCAGCAGCCCCAGGCCCCCCAGCCCACTGCCCCAGGTCCCCAGCCACCTGCCCCAGGCCCCCCAGCCCACTGCCCCAGGTCCCCAGCCAGCTGCCCCTGGTCCCCCAAGGCACACGGAAGAATCACTAGGTCCCCACGGTTTCTAGGGGAACCTGGTTCCATCGTGGCCCCTGGCTCCCTGGGCTGGGGGTCTGCAGGCCCTGGTCTCCAGTCCTCTGCGGCCCCCAGGGGAGGGACGCACACCTGGGACAGTTCATCACTGATCAGGTTACGCCAGGCCCAGGGAAGCCACCCTCGGGGGAAAGCCCTGTTGGTGGGACACAGAGCTTGGCCACCAGTGTGGGGACCTCCCAGGCACAGAGAGTGGGAGAAAGTTCTCGAACTTCCACCCACATGGAAACAAGCACCACACGGAAGAGCAGGGTCCCCGGGCTCTGGTAGTCAGAGTCGGGGAAGGAGCAGCTGCAGCCCCGTTGTCCTCTCCTAACACAGCCCTGGGCCCGAGCTGCGGGGGGGCGGCAAAGAGCAAGGTGGGTTTTTGTTTGGTTTTGTTTTCTTTGGTTTTGGGAATTGAATCCAGGGGCCCTCAACCCCTGAGGCCCGTCCCCAGCCCTTTTTTATTGTATTTAGAGACAGGGTCTCACTGAGTTGCTTAGGGCCTCGCTAAGTGGCTGAGGCTGGCCTCCACCTTGCGATCCTCCTGCCTCAGCCTCCTGAACTGCTGGGATGACAATTGGATGCCAACTTGGGAGGATCACAAGTTGGAGGCCAGCCTCAGCAATTTAGCGTGGCCCTAAGCACCTCAGTGAGACCCTGTCTCTAAATAAAATACAAAATAGGGCTGAGGACGGGGCTCAGGGGTTAAGCGCCTCTGGATTCAATTCCTGGTACCATTTTTTTTTTAAATAAATAAACATTAAATAAAAGAAGTGGTGTCCAGCATTTGCGTGGACTGTGGACAGCGGGCGTAGTGGCTGCAGAGACAAATTGTAGCTTCACTTAGGTCCTCACTCTCCAAGCTTAGGAAAATGTCACTCATGATGCAATAGATAATTAAACAATATATTGGCAGAGGGAAAAAAATAGTTCAAGACACTTGCCAAGCCGACATCAGGCACAAGAGGCCCTGAGGGCTGCCTGTCCCTCCTTAGGGGTCACCAGTGCAGATCTGCCTGTCCCTCCTGAGAGGTCACTGGTCCAGATTGGCCAGAGCACTGGAGCCTTGGAGAGCTGCGTCTTCTCAGCTGCTTTCGCGAGAGCTGAGGTCACCCCTCATTTTCAACTGGCTTTGCTGTTGTTATTATTATTATTTTGCTTTGGTGCAAACTTGAGAGAATCTTCCTATCATAGCCCAATCAGAACCGGATGTCCTGCTCCATCTTTTTTTTTGGGGGGGGGAGCGGGTACTGGGGATTGAACTCAGGGGCCCTTGATCCCTGAGCCCCGTTCCCAGCCCTATTTTGTATTTTATTGAGAGACAGGGTCTCCCTGAGTTGCTTAGGGCCTCACTTCTGCTGAGGCCGGCCTCCAACTTGCGATCCTCCCACCTCAGCCTCCTAAGCTCCTGCGAACACAGGCGTGCACCACCGTGCCCGGCTCCTACTTCATCATCGGATCCTAACCTCAGCACACACACAGTCAAGCGTGAACCGTGCAGAACGCTGTCAATCACTTGGCAGAAACACTCTGCCTGTTTGCAAATTCTTCTGGAGATTTCCCAATAGGCATTGTCTGCCAAAGCACTCATTTCAAAACCTCTCTGCAGCCTCCTGGGGGACAATACCAGGAACTGGATGTTTCCAAGGAGTCCAGTTGTTGTTTTCAGATATTGGATTTTTTGCTGTTGTGGGGTAAAAAGGGACCTTTTCCCACTTTATTTTACAAAGCACTGTTGCTGGTTGGCATCAGTGCAATCCATCCCTGGGCTCACAGGACGTGCGGTTGCCTCCCTCTGTTCTCTATGGTTCTAGAACACTCACTGCTCCTCTTTGAGGGAAGACTATACACTTCTGACCTGTGGACATGAGTTCTTGGCCAGTGATTTGGGGGGTTTTCCTGCTGCATCTGGAGAAGGGAAGTGAGGTGTCCCTTGTAAGTAGAAGTCCTAGGGTCTGTTACTGTTTTAAAATCACCCTGCTGCTGGGGGCCGTGGCGCACACCTGTCATCCCAGCTGCTCGGGAGGCTGAGGCAGGAGGATCGCAAGTTGGAGGCCAGCCTCAGCCACTTAGCGAGGCCCTAAGCAACTCAGCGAAACCCTGTCTCAAAATTTAAAATAAAAAGGGCTGGGGATGTGGCTCAGGGGTTAAGTGCCCCAGGGGTCAATGCCCAGCCATGTACACATATACAAAGGTACGCAAATAAATAAGTCTGGGAATTTAGCTTAGTTGTAAAGCATTTGCTTAGTATGTAGGAGGCTCTGGGTTTAATCCTCAGTACTGGGGGATGGAGGATGATAAGAGTCCACTTATTATAATTTTTGATTTAGCCTGGGGCACTTTACCACTGAGCAACATCCCCAGTCCTTTTTATTATTACTTTAAAATTTTTTTTTATTTTGAGACAGGGTCTCACTCAGTGGCTGAGGCTGGCCTCCAACTTGCAATCCTCCTGCCTCAGCCTCCTGAGGCCCTGGGATCCCAGATGAGCACCACGGGGGGGCCCAGCTCAAGATTCCAATTTTGATAAGAAGGAGCAGCAGGGGGTAGCCAGGGAGAGGACAAATGGTGTTGAAATATCACACGGCCCACTCATAAGTACGGACATTGCCCATGAATTTAAAATACAAATTAAAAAGTCAAGGGGACGCACTTTATTGTGACAAAATGTTTTTATTGCTGTGATCTGAAGCCGAATCTGCAATACCTCAGAGGCAGGACTACAGCATCGGGTGCAGAACTCCTTGGGTTGCATAAGTCCTGGCTGGGTCTTAGCCCTGAAATAATTTTGTCATTGAGCCTGTTGACAGGGAGAAAAAAAAAAATCGAACACTTTGGCCACAGTTTCCTTACCACAAATCTCTGCCCTCCCAGCCTCATCCTTCCCAGGGTGTCGAAATCCCTGTCATTTATTTTCTCACCTCCAAGTCTGATGTTCAAGTCCCCCCAAAGGGCTCGCTGACAGCCTGGTCCTTGGGTCATGATTAAAGGCAGCAAGGACAGAGGCTTTTCTCCAAAATGATCCAAGGACTGATTGGAAGAAGAGCTGCTAGTTAAGGATGAGAAGGGACATCTTGCCCCATGGAGCAGGGCGCCCCCTGCAGGCGGAGGTAGGTGAGGGGCAGCTGGTGGGGAATCAGAAGTTTTGGCCACCAGGGGGCGCCCGAGGCCCTCTGTCCAGGCCTGGTGCTGTCTCCCCTGGAAGCCGTCTGAGGACCATCACCCCAAATTTGGCTTTGAACCCCAGCAGCACCGCCCACCAGCCAGAGTCCTGGGCCAGGGTGCTTGATCTCACTGTGCCCCCGCCCACCGTTCTCACCTGTCACATGCAGGTAACCGGATTTACCTGAGGTTTATATTTGTACAGGGCTGAGAATCAAACCAGGACCTTAAACGAGCCAAGCAAGGACTTATGTTTTTATTTTATTTTATCTTGGTACCAGGGAGTGAACTCAGGGGCCCTAGACCACCCAGCCCCTTCCCCAGCCCTGTTTTGCATTTTATTTAGAGACAGGGTCTCGCTGAGTTGCTCAGGGCCTTGCTGAGTGGCTGAGGCTGGCCTCCACCTTGCGATCCTCCTGCCTCAGCCTCCCGAGCTGCTGAGACGACAGGTGTGGCCACCGCGCCGGGCTCAAAGCAAGTTTTTTAAAAGTCATCTCTCTTTTTTTTTTTTTTTTCTTAAATTTTAACATTGGGATTTTAAAAAGTCAATTTAAAGAGACGGTTTCAGTCTCTGAAGCAAGGAACACACACCCACCCTGTCACCTCCCAAGTCTCTGTAGCTTCCCTCTGTTGCTTCTGGGGCCCCGCTGAGCACCCACGGCCAGCAGGCATGGGGTTCCCCGGTGGAGGGACCCCTGAGCCGAGGGCAGGACGCTCAGAGCAGGACTTGGCAAGGCCGCCGGGTGTCATTCACGTGGTGGGAATGTCCTGCTGCCCTGGCTGCGGTCCTAATGTGGCTCTCCTCCCAGGAAGGGTGCAGGACAAGGAGCTTTGTCCGGCTACTACTGGGAAACAGAGGCCCGGAGACTTGGGGTGGATCCGAGAAAGGGGGTGCCCTGAGAGGTCACCTCACCTGCCGGGGGGACCGTGGGCCGCGTGGGCAGAGCAGCTTCGGAGCTGTGGCCAGCAGGGCTTTGTCCACCATCAGGAGGAGCCGTCTCCAAGGAGATGGACCTTCCTGCCCAGGAGCCCCAGAGTCTAAAGGCGACAGGAGGGAGACGGCTTTGTGGCTTGGGATCTGCAGCTAGAGGGAGAGTGGAAGGGGACCCCTCTCCCCACGGTCACCTCCCCCAGTGCAAACTCTGTCCTTTCAAGCCGTCTGACATGTGATACACATCCAGGACGGTGGGGACCTTAAGAACATAGCTTGTTACTGAGTAGCATGGCGCACACACGCCTGCCATCCCAGCCGCTCGGGAGGCTGAGGCAGGAGGATCGCAAGGTGGAGGCCAGCCTCAGCCACTGAGCAAGGCCCTGAGCAACTGAGCGAGACCCTGTCTCTAAATAAAAGATAAAAAGGGCTGGGGACGGGGCTCAGGGGTGAAGCACCCCTGGGTTCAATCCCCAGGACCCCCCCCCCAAAAAAAAAAAAAAAGAATATAGTTGGTCAAGTTTGACAGGAACCCAGCCCAGGGAGAAATCAAACATCACTCTCTAGTCCTGCCTGTCTGGCTCCTTTCCTACTTGGGACATCTCCATGACAGTCAGTGTGCCAGCCTGTGGACTCTGTAGAAATAGAATCACACTTTTATATGGCTTCACTACTGGCAGGACGCAATGCTGTTCACCATTGCAAGGAGAGACCCCCATGTCCCCCCCAGCAACCCCCAGGCTGGGAATGGAACCCACAGGTGTCTGCCACTGAGTCACACCCCCTGACCTTTTGATTTTGTTTTGAGATTGGGCCTTGCTAAGGGGTTGAGGCCGGCCTCCAACTTGCAATCCTCCTGCCTCAGCCTCCCGAGCCACTGGGATGACAGGCGTGTGCCACCGCGACCAGTCGAAAAAGAATATGCGCTCACAGTGGGTCCCTCTGAGAGGACCCACTCTGTCCCTTGAGGGTGTCCCCTTTCCCTTTTGCCATCCCTCGAGAGACTCATGCCTGTTCCTCTGAGTGATGGGTCTGAGGTCTTTCTGACTTGATCGCAAGAATCGGGGTTCAAAGGGGGGGTCTTCATGCTGCCTCAGTTTCCCAGACGACCCGGGCTCTGCAGCGGGACTGTGGGGTGGTTGGAAGGAAGAAAATTAAATAAGACCAAGTCCACGAGGCAGGGCAGCAGGCTCCCCGTCCCAAGGACTTGGGAGGCTGAGGCAGGAGGATCTCAAGTTCCAGGACAGTCTGGGTGACAGAGCAAGACCCCTCCCCTATTTTTTAAAAAAGTCCAACTGGAAAAGGAGTGTGCACACCCCCCCCACACCCACACCCACACACAGAGTTGAATAGACCGTGTTAAAAAGAATTGAAAGAAGCAAGTAAAAAGCTCAGTTCTAAACTTCAGAAAAAAAAAAAATAAGGAACAGAAAACCGGTTTAAAAAAAAAAAGAAAGAGATGAAATGATTGAAATACAAAATAAAAATAGAAATCAGAAGAAAAGACAGACCTAGGAGACAGAAAAAGAATCACAGATAAGATCTAAACACACATGAGTGGCACAAAGATTGGAATCTAGAAGAAATGAGTGATTCTCTAGGAAATTAGGAATGATCAAACTTAAGCCAAAAGAAGTGGATTTTTTTTTTTTTTTTTGCTACTAGGGATTGAACCCAGGGGTACTTGACCCCTGAGCTCCGTCCCAGCCCTATTTTGCATTTTATTTAGAGACAGGGTCTCCCTGAGTTGCTCAGGGCCTCACTGAGTTGCTGAGGCTGGCCTCCAACTTGCGATCCTCCTGCCTCAGCCTCCTGAGCCACTTGGATGCCCGGCCGTCCGCTGTGCCCTTACAGAACTGGCACACAGTAGGTTTGGTGACCCGATATCGCCTTGACCATGTGAGGAACGTGTTGCGCTATGATGTCCCGGCAGCTGTGACAAGAGGAATTTCCCGCTGTTGTCCACGGGCAACGGTGCTATGGCGAGGTCATGACCAGGTGTCCTCTTCTCCCTTTGGCTAAGGACCTTCCAAGCCAAAAGAATCTTCAGCATAACCTCAGGTGGCCGTGTCACTCGTGTCTTCCAGCCTCCTCTCCCGAGAGGAGAAGGGCTTTCTCCAGGACAGGTCCCAAGTCCTGCTGCAGCCTTGGGGGCTCTCCGGGGGACCCTGGACACGGGCCACCTGACCTTCCCAAGATCTGGCCAGCAGGGGGCAGGGGAGGGCTGCCGAGGACCCTGCACCTGGTCTGCTGGGGGCCTCTGCAGGGGCCCTGTGCCCAGGACCCAGGCCAGCGTCCAAAGTCCCAGGGAGGAGACTTCAGCCAATCCCCGTGCAGCGCGCAATGCGCCCCTCACTGGTCGCCTGCGCCTTTGGGCAGGTTCCTGAGCTCAGCCTCGGTTTCAGGAGCCCGTGGTATGAGCCATGCCTATTTTTACCCACCAGAGTCAGCCTCAGGGTGACAGCAGCGACCTGGAACAGAGACCTACTATGGACCCGGCAGTGCCAGGTTTCCACGGGGCCCTTGCCGGGAGCCAAGGCTGAGCGCTTAGCCAGGGCTGCGTCCTCCTCCGCCGCCCTTCCCTGCAACCTCGAGACCCCTGAGCCTCATCCCCAGCCCTTTTTTATATTTTATTGAGAGACAGGGTCTCCCTGAGTTGCTTAGGGCCTCGCTGTTGCTGAGGCTGGCCTCCAACTTGCGATCCTCCTGCCTCAGCCTCCCAAGCTGCTGGGATCACAGGCGTGTGCTGCCCACCTTCTGCCGGCTTCTTGAGTAACTGTCCTCTGGGAAGTTGCAGCAGGAGATGTGTGAAGAAGCCTCCTAGTTCCTTTCAGCACTGAGCATGTGGCCAGTGTGTCCCCCCTCCATCCCCCGCTCCCGTCTGACCCCTCTAGGTCCCCCCTGTTTGGAAAGTGTCCTTTTGGGGAAGGAAATGGAAAGAGGTCCTTGCACAATTCTTCTAGCAGGGGATTAGCTCTCGGGACCCCTGAGCTGAACACCAGAAATCCAGGACTCCCTCAGGGGCAGAGGTGACCCAGGGTTGCTTGGGGGTACCTTGGGGGCTGCAGGAGTCCACACAGACCCACCTTAGAAGTAAAACCTGGTGGGGCTCGGGCTGGGGCTCAGTGGCAGAGCATCTGCCTCGCATGTGGGAGGCACTGGGTTCAATCTTCAGCACCACATAGAAATAAATGAATAAAAATATTGTGTCCATCTACAACTTAACAAAATTAAAAAAAAAAAAAAGTGAAACCCAGGATATAAGTTAGAGGCTTTCTTTAAAATCTAAACATAGCTGAGCATGGAGGTGCACACCTGTCATCCCAGTGGGTGGGGAGGCTGAGGCAGGAGGATCGCAAGTTGGAGGCCAGCCTCCGCAGCTTAGTGAGGCCCTGGGAAACTCGGCGAGACCCTGTCTCTAAATAAAATATCAAAAGGGCTGGGGACGGGGCTCAGGGGTTAAGCACCCTTGGGCTCCATCCCTGGCACCTAAAATAAAATAATATTCCTGAGTGGATCCATGAATGGGTGGGTGGGCGGGTGAATGAAAGGGTTGGCAGGAGGCTCGCTTTACCCGGATCCCTTCAGGGATCACGGTGTCCAGAGGGAGCCAGCAGTGGGGGAGGTGCGGAGCTGGCTTGGCCATGGGGCTGGCCAGTGGCCATCCTCAGCCAGGAGCTGGGCAGACCCAGGAGCCCTGTGGGAAGTCCAGTCCCTGTGGCCTCGCCTGCCAGTCTAAGGAGGGAGCCGAGCTGTCCCCAAGCACCTTCAACAGCTGCCCCCTGCAGGGGGCTCAGTCCTGAGTGTCCAGGTGGGACCCTGGGTGACCTGGTTAGAGAGCAGCAGTGTCCCCCAGGGCACTAGGGCCTGGCACTCTGTATTTAGGGCCTCAGGCAGGGATCCACCTGGTCACTAAGGGGATGAGACTGCTCGGGAGCCTCTTTTGTGCAAATGTGGCTGTGTTCTTGCTGTGTCCCTTTGATGTGGGGGACAGACTGCTGTGCTTTACGTGTACACCACTTTATTACGCGTGTGCAAACTCTTTGTATGAAACTGATCGTGAAAACCAGGTGCACACACACACACACACACGCCACTGTGGGCTTGTCGGAGGATGGTGGGGACAGGAAGGCCCAGAGTGCTGACCCCCACAGACTTTCTTTGCCAAGAAGCCACTTACCTGAGCCCTGCCTGACCTCAGTGGACAGAAAATGTCACTTTCCTCAGCAAACGGCCTGCCCACTGCGCAAGCAATGCTGGCCCCAAGTGATGTGGGTAAGAGGGACCCGAGCTAGGTGTGGTGTCGCCCACGACTGTCATCCCAGCGGCTCAGGAGGCTGAGGCAGGAGGATCGCAGGTTGGAGGCCAGCCTCTGTAATTTAGTGAGGCCCTAAGCCACTCAGGGAGACCCAGCCTCTAAATAAAATATATAAAGGGCTGGGGACGGGGCTCAGGGGTTAAGAGAACCATCGGCCTGGACCAAGGTGACCTAGAGTTGTCATGCAGTGGGGACCTGAAACCGGCTGTCACCCTGCTGTCCATCAAAAGTCAAGAGGTGGACCTGGGTGGGACTCTCTGGAGACTTCTCCAGGACCCCCAATAACACTGGGGGGCAGGAGAGGCCCCTGGTCCCAGTCCTCTCTGAAGGGACCCACTCTGTCCCCTGAGAGTGTCCTCTTTCCCCTTCCTGTCCCTTCAAGAGACTCCTGCCTGCTATCCTGAGTGACAGGGTCTGAAATCTTTCCGACTCGGTGGCAAGAACTGGGGTTCCAAGGGGGGGGTCTTCCCCCGCCCTGGTTTCCCAGAAGCCCCTGCTCTGTCACAGCTCCTCTGTGTGACAGGGTGCCTCTGTCCACTGCCAGCATTTCTGTGCACACGACCTAGGACAGCACAGGGACCCTGGGGGCACAGCCTGCTGCAAGTCCCTGGGCCAGTCCCCAGAGCCCAGGTGTGACTGCGCTCCCTGCGTCCTGGCTCCCTCCCCCAGGTGCCCGCCCTCTGAATCTCCAGCCCTGTCCCTGTCCCCAGCACAGGGCCAGGCGGGCCTGCAGGGGCGCTCGGGATCCCAGGCTGCAGGGCGGAGGGTGGGGAGGTTGGGGACTGCATTCCTGCGCAGAGGCTGGAATTCCTGCATTCCATGCATGACACTGGGCCAGGCGGGGAGGAGGGACAGAGCCAGAGTTGGTGACTGAAGGGGGGGGACCGAAGAAGAAAGGCTGGCCTGCAGCTTGGGGCCGTCTCCGGTCCTGCGCGCCCTGGCCGCCCTGGCGCAGACCCAGGGGCTGAAATGTCAGGAGCACGTGAGCCGCTTACCGAGCAGCCTGGCCCAGGCGGCCACCAGAGCCCGCCCAGAGGGAGGGTGGCCGGCTGGGGGGGGTGCTCAGGAGCCCAGAGGAGTCCCGGCTCCCTGCAGGTCTGTGGCTGCGCTGGGCCAGAGGTCCTGGGGCACAGGCCCAGGGGGCCAGGAAGAGGAAGGGGCCAGGTCCCCAGGGCACAGGAGAGGGGTGAAGTCCTGGGCCCACGGGTCCCCTGCAGTTCATCACCCCCACTTTACAGATGGGGCGACTGAGACTCGGGCAGCCAGCGGGGACAAGGTAACGAGTCCTGTCCCTGTTCATGGTAAGTCTCAAGGTGACAGAGCTGGGGTCTTCTGGGAATCTGTGGCAGCATGAAGACCCCCCCCCCCCACTTCAAACCCCAAGTCTTACCATCGAGTCAGAAAGACCTGTCACTCAGAGGAGTAGGCAGGAGTCTCTTGAGGGACAGGAAAAGGCAAGGGGACACTCTCAGGGGACAGAGTGGGACCTCTCAGAGAGGAGAGGGACCAGGGGCCTCTCCTGCTCCCCAGTGTTATTGGGGGTCCCAGAGAAGTTTCCAGAGAGTCGCGCCCAGGCCCACTTCTTGGCTTTGACGGACAGCGGGGTGACATCAGACGGTCAGGTCCCCACTGCCGTGGCAGCTCTGGTCACACTTTATGGTCAGGAGGAGCCACCTTCTCTCCCAGAGTTGCAGGACCTGGTCACAGAAGTGTCCCCTTCAGGGTGACCCGGTCCCTCTTGCCCAGGTCACTTGGGGCTGCATTGCTCCCACAGTGAGCAGGCCGTTTGCTGAGGACAGTGACACATCCTGTCACTGAGGCCAGGCAGGGCTCAGGTAAGTGGCCTCTTGGTAAAGAAAGCCAGAGGGGGTCAGCACAGAGGGCTCAGTTTCTAGTTATTCTCTTAGCCTCGTGTCCCCTCCATCCTCATGTGTCTGTCCCCTGACACCATCACCATGACAACTCCCGCCACGGAGGACTTATCACCATGACAACCTTCGCCAGAGTTTCAAACTTTCAAGTGACCAGTGGGGGTAAAGTGGGTGGTATTCTAATTAGGTTTTCTAAAGTAACCAATGGAGGGAAATATTCTAATCAGGCATCATAAGGTAGCCAATGGGGGGAAATATTCTAATCAGGGATCATCAAGTAACCACTGGAGGGAAATATTCTAATCAGGCATCATAAGGTAACCAATGGGTGGAAATATTCTAATCAGGCATCATAAGGTAACCAATGGGTGGAAATATTCTAATCAGGCATCATAAGGTAACCAATGGGTGGAAATATTCTAATCAGGCATCATAAGGTAACCAATGGGAGCAAAAGGGGACGGGTCTTCACTCAGGTCCTTACAGGGAAGAGAAGGACCCACTTTCAGGACAGAGGACACTGCTTTCCAGCCTCCCTCTCTCTTTCTGTCTCCCTGTCCATCTGTCTGTCTGTCCGTCTGTGTGTTTGTCTCTCTGTCCGTCTGTCTGTCTCTATCTCTGTTGGTCTCTCTTTCCGTCTGTCCATGTGTCTCTCTGTCCTTCTGTCTCTCTCTCTGTCCGTTTCTCTCTCTGTCTGTCCGTCTGTCCATCCCCACCTCCTGCTCGGCACCCCCCCTCTGCCTAACAGTCCCTTGGGCCACCAGGAGCAGGACATGGCTGGACACCCCAGCCATCTCCTCGTCACCCTCGAGGTGCCCACGTCTCCCTGCACTCAGGACGTCCTGCTCCAGAGTCCCCGGGTCCCCTTCCCTCTCTCCCCGCACTACGGGTACCGTCCCCGTGATTCCGAGGGGCTCTCTCCTCCCGGCTGAGCTGTCCCAGCTGCGCCAGGCCCGGGGCTGGGCGAGCCGTGGAGGTGACCCAGGCTGGGGTAGCTCTGAGCATGGCATGAGGGGACCTGGCCCACCAAGGGTGGCAGCCATGGGGGGGTGGGCAGAGCTGGCTTAGTGGGATGGAGGCCGGGGGTGGAGGTCTCTCTGAGAGGCACAGCCACGTGTGGGGGATAGTGATGTCAGGTTCCAGCACTGGTCAGGGACCACAGGAAGAAGATGACTTCACTCCAGGTCCCGTTGTCCCCATCAGGGCTAGGATCCAAGGGGATGCAGCCTTCTGCATAGCTGTGACAAGCTGGGCCGTCCCACAGAGGGAAGAGCAAGGAGCAGGCTGGGGTGGGAGTGGCCTGGGTGGGTAGAGGGGCAGCTGGTAGCAGAACTGCATGGGTGGATTGCAGAAGCCCCCCTCAAAAGCTGGGCGCCCAAGCCTGTCATTTCAGCAGCCCAGGAGGCTGAGGCAGGAGGATCACAAGTGGGAGGCCAGCCTCAGCAAGGCCTGCAAAGCCCTAAGCAACTCAGGGAGACCATGTCTCTAAATAAAATATAAAAAGGGCTAGGGATGGGGCTCAGTGGTCAAGGGCCCCTGAGTTCAATCCCTGGTACCCCCATATCCCCCCAAAAAGGAGAAGAAAAGTCAGAGACATCCTCACCCTCCTGCGGCAGCTCGGAGCAGAGGCTGGCCTGCCGTAAGAGTTTGCTCAACCACTAGTTAATATCCACCTCCCAGATTAACCTGCGGATCACAGAATAGATGCTTAAAGGTTTGTTCATTAATGGAAGAAGGTTCTAGAATAGGCTGTTGGGTCAACCCAACATTGAGCCTCAATGTCAGTACGGGCTGGGAAGCCACTGAAATTTGTCCCAGCTGGTCAGGGTCCCTGTTTTAGCCACGCAAGGGGCACACCCCTTCCTTTCTGTCAGCCTCAATGGGCAACCAGGGTCCTGGGGTCTCCTCATTGGGTGGCTGCAGGTGGGTCTGGGGAAAGGAGAGTCCTGCTTGGAACCGACCAGCCCAGGAGACTCTCAGCAAAGATGTGGTAACTCTTCCTCAGCCACCAAAAGTGTCTTCTCCACGATGTTCTGGTCACGCTTAGCGCATCTGAACCCACCTTTCCAGCACAAAATCTCGGGTGCCATGACTGTCCCTACAAAGGCCCGGTTCTTAGCATTTTCTTTCTTTCCTTTTTTGTACCAGACTTAACCCAGGAGTGCTTAACCCCTGAGCCCCATCTCCAGCCCTTTTTATTTTTTATTTAGAGACAGGGTCTCGCTGAGTTGCTTAGGGTCTCGCTGAGTTGCTGAGACTGGCCTCCAACTTGCGATCCTCCTGCCTCAGCCTCCTGAGCTGCTGGGATGACAGGCATGTGCCCCTGTGCTCAGCTCTCAGCAGTTTGGACACTGAGTGGTTCTTCAAGGGGTCCACGGTGCCTGAAGCCCCAAGACCCCTCCAAGGGTTCTTCAAAGGTATAATACCAAGATGTGTCTCCTTTTGTGACTCCCCTTGTTGCCTGAGGGTACGGCAGCCCGTCAGGGTTTAGGAGTGATGATGCCCCAGTTCTGACAGCGGGTGGGATATGTGCGCTTTAAAATCCGTTTTGCCAAGCACCCTGGCGCACGCCTGTCATCCCAGCTACTTGGGAGGCTGAGGCAGGAGGATCGCAAGTTGGAGGCCAGCCTCTCCAACTTAGCAAGACCCTGAGCCACTCAGGGAGACCCCTGTCTGAAAATATAATAGAAAGTGGGCCTGGGTTCAGTCTCCGGTACCACCCACACACTCACACTCACACATCCACACTCATGGTGAGGGTCACACGCACGTGAGCTCTTTGCTGCGTGCAGACCGTCCCCTGCCAGGCTGCCAGCTCCCCTGCCCTGGGCTCGTCCACCCCGAGGTGCCCACGGGTTCCGAGGACTCTTAGCAGCTATTCAAAGTCCAGCAAACAAGAACAAACCCGGCTCTGGCAAGATCCCCAGGCGGGCGGCCGGCCAGCTCCCTGAGCCCAGATTTTCCTACATGTCCAAGGTGTGAGAAAAGTAACACACTTGTTGTTGATCTGGTTGGAAAGGGGCCTGGGTGTTCAAAAACCACTGTGTTTTTTTTTTTTTTTTGAACGGGGTGGCGAAGTACATTCTGTGATTCTTGACCAAAATACCAAGCTGACGTCAAACACACTCCTTGATGGGAAGAAAATATTTTGTTTGGAAATGGATCCCTGGATACTCACATGGAGGGTAAAAGGGACTCTTCCCTGAGCTGAGGCAGGAAGGACCCGTGGGCAGGGTCCCCCTGTTCCCCACTCCCTCCCACCCCCAGTGGGCTGTTGTCCCAAAAGGGTACAGAAATAAAACCCATTCAGCATTCAATCAGAGATGAGAAATTCTGGGAATGAACTGGGAAGAAATAAGGAAACACACTGGACCTCAAATAGAAGATTGGAAAAAAAAAAAAACCCTACAAATTCTTTAGTAAATGGAGAGGTATAGCAGAGCTCAGAATAGAAAGGCAGAATCTTGCAAAAAACGTCCTGTCTCTAGCAAGAAATATTTGTCGCTGGGTGTGGTGGCCCACGCACAACTGTCCTCTCAGCAGCTCGGGAGGCTGAGGTAGGAGGATTGCAAATGGGAGGCCAGCCTCAGCTATTCAGCGAGGCCCTGAGCAACTCAGGGAGACCCTGTCTCTAAATAAAATACAAAATAGGGCTGGGGATGGGGCTCAGGGGTCAAGGGCTACTGAGTTTAGTCCCTGGTACCAAAAATAAAAAAATAAAAATAAAAAAAAGAAAGAAATATTTGAAAAGAAAATCAAAGGGCTTGGAATGGGATCTGCCTTATCAGAGATTAAAGCTATAATCTGTCAAACACTGACTTCCTCATGAGAGACCAGAATAGAAGGGAAAAGAAATCTGCGTGTTCACCTGAAGTTACATAAACAGTTCATATGTGAAAAGATGATCTCTCCACTCAGTGGGGGAAACAGACTTTATTTTCCCTGCCCAATAAACTATTTGGACAAATGGCCACCCCCTTGAAATGAAATAAAGTGAGTGTCTTGTCCCTCCTTCTGCATGGATTAGAGATTCAAAGGTAACAGGAAACCGTAAAAATCTTAGAGGCATATTTCTGAGAATGTTTATGTAATCTTGTGGTCAATGGAGAACTTATTAGGCATGAAACTAAAAGCCGAAACAGTAAGGGAAAAGTGCCAGGCTCGGGGGGCACGTGCCTGTTAGCCCAGCAACTCGGGAGGCTGAGGCAGGAGGATCGAGAGTTCAAAGCCAGCCTCAGCCAAAGTGAGGCCCTGAGCCACTCAGAGAGACCCTGTGTCTAAATAAAATGCGAAATAGAGCTGGGGACGGGGCTCAGGGGTCGAGGGCCCCCGAGTTGAATCCCTGGTACCATAAAAAAAAAAAGTTAAGTGAATTTGACCAGAAAAATTAAAAATGGACTCCTGTTCTGCCTGCAGCTCCTCTGCCTTCTCATGAGCCTGGGGAAAGATAAAACAGACTGTGTTCATCCGGGTACTTAATGCTCATCTAATGTCTGTGGGGAAAAAATGTCTCCTGCCTTAATGAAGTTTGCTGTTGTTTGACTCTCAATGTCCCTCTGAGGTCCACATGTGCCAGATTTGGTCCTTACTTTGGTGCTATGGAAAATTGGTGGTCCCTTTAAGAGGTGGGGCCTAAGGGGAGGTTTTTAGATCATTGGGGGGCGTGCCCTTGAGGAGGACTGTGTCCTTCGACCCCTTCCTCACTCTCTTCCCTTCCTGGCCAGGGAATGAATGGTCTGCTCCACTAAGTCCTCCCGCCCTGCTGGGCTGCCTCACCCAACGCAGTAGGGCCAGCCCATCATGGAGACCAAGTGAACCTTTCTTCTCTTTACAAGCTGATGTTCCTAGGCATGTGTTACAGCAACGGAAAACTGACGAACAGAGCAGCCCAGCTGGCACGACCCCTGAGCTGGGGTCTTCTGGAATCTTCATGGGCACCGAAGTCGGTCCTTCTTCCTGTACACTCCCCTCACCTTTATGATTTTTCCGTCACCCCGGGCTACTTCCTTTCGCTTGTACCCATTGTGCAATTAAATCACAAACCATCACAAATAAGTAATAAGAATAATAAAGGCCAAATCATAAATCACCACACATAAATGTGCAATCGCACCTTGAGGCCAGTTCCTGATTATAGTCTTCTGTGTCGTTTAAGGTCTATCAGAAAAAAATATTGATTTTCCATTGATGGCAGAGATAGTGCTTTCCTCCTAGCTGTGCCTTGGGACCCAGAGGGGTGACGGGCAAGGTTAAGCACACAGAGTGCAGGTGGCATGCGCTCACGGGGCGCTCGTGACCTTGACAAGGGAGGTGGCGGAAAATGGGGACGGTGAAGGCAGGGGACTTCATGATGGGGCTAGGAGGCAGCAGAGCGGGCCCAGGAGGAGGTCTAGTCAGAAATGGGGACGCTGGAGCTCACGGGGCCACTGGCCACGCCCCCCCACTGTGTCCCCCATC